>NC_056748.1:434711678-434759178 GCF_019279795.1 Protopterus annectens
AATTTTACAAAATAATTTCATACTATTTGAAAATCAGCTATTTAAGCAAGAAGGTAGCTGTTGCAATGGGGGCGGCCTGTGCCCCCCTTTTTGCTCACATTGTCTTAACCCAATGGGAACTGAATACAGTATTTAAACACAATCTTTATAAATACTGCAGGTTCTATGGGAGGTTCCTTGATGATTTATTAATTTTCTCGGGTGGGACAGTAGAGCAACTTCAGCAATTCTTTGAATTCTTGAACATAAGTACAGGGTTCCTTACATTCACTATGGACTTTAATTTTGAGTCCATCAATTATTTGGACATCACCATAAACAAATATATACAGAATAAAAGATTTACCTCTACCTTGTATAGAAAACTTACATATTCTAACACGCTGTTGCACTTTGACAGTTGTCATCCTATACATCAGAAAAAAATCACTGGTCAAAGGACAGGGTGTTAGATTTTCAAGGATGATAAGTGACCCTATGGTTTTCTTACAAGAATTAGAAATATTGAGGACAATGTTTATCGGGAGGGGGTACCCTGAGGTATTTATCGATCCCATTCTGAAGGAGGTTATAACGAAAAGAAACAACGGTTATTTTTATCCAATTTTGGGAACCCCACCTGACACTCTGGTTGTGGGTACAATAGTGACTTCGGTTTTAGAACATCATGAAGGGGAGGGTAGTCCATATACTGATGCCATGATTCTCACTTTTAACTCCTTATATTATAACATCAGGGAAGTCCTCTACAATAATTGGACTGTGTTTACCACAGATGAAATGTATAAATTAAGACTTGGTATAAGACCTTGTATAGTTTACAAGACAGACAAGTGTATCAAGAATTTATTGGAATGTAACTATTCTGGAGAAAAGGAGGGTCAGATGCAGAAATATGGACATTGTGCACAATGCCCCTTCATTTTAGAGGCCAACACGATTAGCATCAGGGGTTATGGAAAAGTCTACTTGGCAAGAAAGTTCAATTGCCAGAGTTAATGTATTGTGTACATTGCAATATGTCAAGTTTGAGAGCAATTTTATATTGGTAAAACCATTAATATGTTACACAAATGAATCTACCAGCATGTATACGACATTAGAAAGGGCAATGTTAACAATGCCCAGGCGAAACATATTATGGAGTACCCACAGCACTGTTTTAAATTTTCTGTTTTAGAACAAATACATCTTGAGGGGACTAGGGGAGGGCCAGTCATGTTGCTCCTTGAATACAAGGAATTACTCTGGCAACTTGGATGCAATGCCACCAATAACCATGGGTTAAATGATACACTGTCTATTTCAAGTTATTTAAAAGTCAAGTCCGATTTTCATTTGCAGTAGATAAAAAACAATTGGGCATTGGTACATTATTGGTATGTTTATAAGATCATGAAAATGACATTTTGAACAAATGTAATTGTTATTGTTATTGTATAATGTTTTAGGGAAGTGATTTAAGGGTATGGGAGATGCAAACAACGTTTGTAACATATTTTGTAAATATATACATTTTTTGATTTCATTGTGCATGCCTTAATGAGTATTGTATATTTACCAGCAATTTATATTTTTAAATTTGAGTGAAGGGTTTTTTTAACCAATGATGTAATATAATTTAAACAGGTGACAGGAGTAGTTGTATATTTAATGAGCTGGTTTATTGGTTTTAATTGATTCTGAGGAAGTCTTGTGGCGAACGCCAGGCAAAAGCACTAAATCTAATAAAACAACATTCAGTGATTTCACAATCAGCTTTGTGACCTTTATTTCTTAAAGATTTCAACTATCTTGAGGTTTTACTTATGAGTCTATGTAGTGGGGATCAGAAGACAGATCATCAGATGAGTGGAGCAATGATAAAACTACAGGTAATGTGCCAGCTTGTAGTGGTAAAACAATGACCTGAGTCATAAGACAAAGCTCTCAGTTCTGTAGTCAGTCTTTGTCCCCGTTCCCATCTATAGCCATAACTTTTGGGTAGTAAAGATATGAGACAGCAGATACAAAAACAGAAATCAAGTTCTTTTTCAGGATTGCTGGGCTCACTTAAAGTGACAGAGTGATAAACTCTCCAGTCTGCGAGGAGACTACAGTGGAGTCAGTATTCTTGGTTGAAATCAGTCAGTTGAGGTCAAATGGGAACCTATTAAAGATGGCCCCTATGCATTTCTAACAGGAGATAACACCATACATGGCTTACTGGAAGGAATCTCTAGAACTGACCTAAGATATGCTGGAGAGATTACATCTCACAGCTTACATGGAAATGCCTGGGAGGCCCACAGTATGAGCTGGGGATTGTTGATGAGGATAAAAAAGTCCATTCTGCCCTGACTCCCTTGCCAGTACCTACCCTCACCAGGATCAGAGGTTTGTATGGTTTATCGTCAAAGCCTCACTTTGTCAATAGCAAGGAAATTGAACCCATTATATCAAATGTGACAAACAGTGAAAATACACATTGTCAAAAGTTAGATAATCTAAAACCATTGTATCATGCAAAATTAAGTATACATTAGCCATTGGCAGCAACTGTAGTTAAAATGGTGGAAGCTATGATCCCACATCTAGCACTGGGAATGATAGGCCACATGTACAGGACTGTACCATCTCAGTGGGGGAATCAATGTTACATATTGATGGCAGAACAATAGCTGGCTCATCTGGTGTCTGATGCCACTCTCCATTCTGGCACCTAAGTTGAGGAGCAAAAAAAAAAAAAAAGAACCACACTTCTATCTGGCACTCCTCCCTTTTCTTCAATAAGAAGTGCTCCTCACATTGACATGAGTTAATAAATAAAGGGCCCTATTTCAATCAGATCTGCTGATCATACTACCCATGGTGGAGGTCCCCTTTCCTCCCCCTTGCTATGCTTCTGATGCATGGTTATCTTACAATGTATAAAATATAATGAAAGGTAAGAAATACTGGTCATGTAGATTGAAGTTAAGAGGTAAATGTAAGATGATGAGCCATAACAGTGTCTGCAGTATATAGTGATGTTACTGCAGAAAACATCTGACCACCAGCACTTACCTGACCCCTATGAAGGGGAGAGGTATAATGCTGCAGCAAGTGTGAAACCGAGCGCTGCTTTTTCTCATGAATAACAGTGTGCTGTTGTAGATGACCTTATGGCAGGGACTTCCACAGAGGCTGCACCCTCACTTCCTTCATGTAAAGCAACGGTGCAAAGAGTCCTTCATCTCAGGCATAAACGGTTTGCCAGTGTGGTCGATGATGGGATGACATCAGATACACTGGATGTCACATCATGGAAAATTAAGGATGGTAAGCTTGTAATGAAGAGGTTTGCAGAAACTAACATCTGTCTAACAGTCATTGTTTTCAGTATATATGCCAACTATGTTGATCTGTCTAGAGGAACAATTTAGATAATGGATGGAACTTTTCAAGCCAAAGTTACTATCTGTAGACAACTGTACAGCATGCATGGATTCATGATGTCTCACAAAATCTGTCCATTTTGTTTATGCAATAATATCAAGAAAGTTGTTTAAAGTATGCAATGAAATCTGGCAGTATGTGTATGACCAGTTCGATAGTTTTCAATTGTCAAGTAATGTACACTTTGTCTAAACCGATTTTGAAACAGCTTCTTTAAAGAACATTGCGAGAAATGTCAGTGGTGTGCAAAGTAAAGGCTTTTTTTTCGTTTTGTACAAAATGTGTAGTATAAAATTCAAGCTCTTGGTTTACCACTACTTTAAACACTTCTGCACAATTTCACCTGGCTGTTAAGAAATTGCTGACTTTAGCGTTTTTAAAGTTTTCAGACATATATGAAGCAGTCATACACCTGAGGTTTGAATTCCTCAAGAGGCTAATGCTTTGCATCATTATTTTGAGGAAGTGTATATTTTGAGTAAAACTAGAAAGTTTGTAACTAGAAGGAGAATCCATTCTTGATTTCCACCTTCTGTATTGCAGTATGGAATGTCTCTGATTTGAGTGCTAATGCTAACCACTGCACCACTGTGGCCGCCCTTTAAACATGTGCTCAGTAACATGCAATATTATGATGTGAATTTCTTTCTTAAAGTCATCTCTTTAAATTTAAAACTGTAGTTGCAAGTATCACCTGGGCGGCTGCGGTGGTGCAGCGGTTAGCATTGCCACCTCACAGCAAGAGGTTCTCCGGTTCAATCCTCAGCTGGGGTGCCTTCTGTGCGGCGTCTGTATGTCCTCCCTGTGATCACGTGGGTTTCCTCCCACATCCCAAAGACATGCTGTAGATGGATTGGACACTCTAAATTGCCCCTAGGAGTGAGTACGCGTGTGTGTGCCTTCTGTGGAAGGTTGGGCGCTGGACTAGCAATTCGACTCCGTAAAACTCCACTGCCAATCATGAGCTGACAGGTAATCTGCTGTGGCAACCCCTAACCGGGAAAAGCTGAAAGGAGAAGAAGTTGCAAGTATCACTTGTCCGACCAGGTATGTATTGTACCAGTTAGAAGTGAATATGGTTCTGTTTATGGTACATACAGTTATGTATTTCAGCCTTTAATAATCACTGGACATCTTGCAGTGTTCTTAGGTTTCTGCCTTTGTGATGTGCTGTTATACCACATCTTTTCACATTTATGTTGGGAATAGATGTACTTGGAACAGTAGCAAATTGCACTCGTGACATTCACATCTTATTATATGTGTCGTTGCTGTTATATTTGTAGGTGTTTATATTTGGGTTCATTGCTTCATCTATTTTACTTGGCAAATAGTGGTTTGACTAGCTTCCTTTTTACACACATGGGCTGTCGACACTGTGAGCTCAGTCTAAGTAATTTTTACAACTAGTCTGCTTGACAATAAACTATAGATCCATATATATATATATATATATATATATATATATATATATAGAGAGAGAGAGAGAGAGATGTCAACCAAAGCTAGTTTTGATGAAATTTGTATACATAGTATATATCAGTGTGTCATATACATACACACGTCATTTAAAGGTTGGCAGAGACCAGTGTTTGTTCTCATAGAGAGGAATGAGATAGCTGTTGTAAAATGGAGCCAGGCAAAGAAGGGTAAATAATGTGAGCACATTCCAATTTTACCATTTACTATTACAGCAACCTCTCCGTGAATGTGTACTGCTATGGTAAGTATCCGCCGTAAGTGTTCTGCATTGATTGTTACACTCTGCAAATGTACTGCATCAGTCATTACAGCTAACAGTATTTATTTTATAAATACAACTGATGTGTCACCTTAAAGCGTATTGCTAAGTATCTGAAATAGGCTAGCAAAAAGATGAAATACAAGATTATAAATAACTGTATATGTGGATTCCTTCAGTACGATTCTTTATTTGTTTATTTATATGATATGCATTTATTAACTCTTTAGCCCATGGAGTGTTTTTGTCAGTTGATTGTATAGTATGTTTCTGTCATCATATTAGCCAAATGAATGATCTTTGAATGACTGACTGCAAAATATTTTTACATCTGATTCTTCACTGAGGGCCTCAACTTATTAAAAATTGCATTTTCCTTTGACTTGTTTCTGTAGAATGAGAAGATGTCAGAATTACTTACTTTATCTGACACTGATACTGTTTACCTTAATTGGTTTGTTTAATAAATGATTCATCATCTACTGTACAGTGTAGTTATAGTGAATGCTGGGCTGGCACATTTACAGCAAATGTCAAAGAGAGAGCTTGTGTTGCTCTATCCCTTTAATAATGCTTCCATTGAGAGCTTATAATAACAGCATTGTGAAGCCTCATTGTATTAGCCTAGGGCAGAATGGATAAAACTTAACAGTGGTGTTGAATGGACACTTGTTTACATTGAAATCTCTGTGTTTTACCCTTACAGATGCATAAACCATCACATTCATATTAGCCTGTCATTCTGTGCAGAGAGATGTATATTTTTATGTAATCTGCATATTTTGTCTTATTAAAGCATGTAAAAAATTATGAAATGATATACAGAGAGACATAATAATTTGTTGATCATCTTTGTGATAATACAAGCTACACAAACCAAAATAATTCAAATGAAACTATGTACTAAAGTTGCTAAACTTGATGAGCTGCAAAACTGTGTGAACTGTGAGCATATGTCATCACAATGTATTTTATAAAACTATTTTTCCCCGTCTGCACGCATGCACATTGTTTAACATCTGTAATCTACAGCCAGATTGCTGTTCACTGTCACACTTAGTTTTAATGACTATTTACTTTAGCAGAGCTGAGTTAGTAACTGAATTATTGAATTATTTGTCAAAGTGATGATTTAACTCTGGAAGAGATGATGATGATGATGATGATGATGGTAGTGCATAAAGGAAATGTGAAGAGAAGCATAAATACATGTATGTATTTAGCATTGTACTGCTGATAGTGACAGTAGATCAGCACAGCACATCAACCATTGCATTCCACCAATACCACTTGCTGATCATTAGTTATAGGATACCATAACAAACCTAACTGAATGAGAAGTAATGGCAGTGTGCAACCACAAAACCACAAACTGTAGTCATAATAAGACAAACATAAGTCAGCACTATTGTGACGAAGTCAGGTATTGCCAACTATGCCAGGAGAAGTAGGGCAGTAGATGTGTAACATATGCCAGCATAGTTAGCTGGAATTTAATAAAGAGTTATATGTTATTTGAGAACCAAACTGATATGTACAAATGTTTATGTTGAAAATGGATTTGTAAAGTTGCTTGTGTTAAAAATGTACCAACAGTGGGTCCTGACTGTATTTTAACTGAATTAATTATATATATATATATATATATATATATATATATATATATATATATATATATATATATATATATATATATATATATATATATAAGCTCCAGCTAATTCTGGAAATAGTAAGAAATTAACATCATTATGGTATAGGTCCGGTAATTTACCTCGCAGTTTTCAATGAAGCCAGAGATGCAATGTCTGTAATAAGCATGGTTTCTTAGTCTCTGTAGGAGGAGTAGAAGTTTGTAATTGTTTTATGACTTCCAGAAGTTACACCAGATCTGAGCAATGCTCTTGTGCATGTATTATTGACATGTAGGTGCTAAATCTTGGTGGTTTCTAGCAATGGGGGGTTGCATGGGAACCAGAAGTCAGATGACCAGATGTATGTGATGTAATTCTGTACAGAAATAATGTTTTAACATTAGATGAGACAGAAGTCTTAGTGCAGTCTGGTTCTTGTTAACTGACATAGAAGGACCCCACCCCTTGTTCATCTTGCCTTGCTCTATTAAGTATGTTGGAACAGTAATTCTCTAGATCAGCCAGGAAAATATGGTGAGCATAGTTAAGTATTGTTTTTCTGTAACTGTGTGAATTTTTCAGCTGTGTTATTTTTAATATTTACTTTGGTGTTTACTGTAAACAGATAGTACATATTTTCATGTTCTTTTATTATTTATTATTAAATATATTTAAACTTTTCACTGTGACTGGTCCTTTAGGGAATATTTGAATCTTTGAGAGTACTTGTATCTATTGGTGACACCGTGGCCACTCCTAAAGCCTGGCTGTTTTGTCAACATTACCATTTGTATTGATATTAATTTCACTCAGTATAATCGAGTACCCTTGCAAGAGCCTCAAGTAGCTGGCTTTGTAGTGTCTGATAGGAGTGATAACTACCTTATAGTCTGGGCAGAAGGGGGCACAGCAAGTAAATCTGTGCCAACCTTTTCCAGGTGTGTGTGTGTGTGTGTGTGTGTGTGTGTGTGTGTGTATGAAAATCAAATCTCACTGTGTGTGTTTGTGTGTGTGTGTGTGTGTGTGTGTGTGTGTGTGTGTCAGCTACTGGGAGCAGGGACACAAAGCAATAGTTTCACAGAGAGGATGCTGGAGGACTTGGCTTGGGCACTCATTAGAGGAATTAACACGATAGCTGTGCTAGTGGGGAGCCTTATTGGGGAATTGCAGGGAAACAGATATAAAGAAATCCAAACCCTGGGCTGACTGTGTTCTCACTGTGCTCTTAAGGGAAGTTGGGCTTGATGCAGAGAGGTCTGCATCTGGAAGTACTGAGTGTATACATTTGTATTCCAAGTGAACATCCTTCTCCAGTGTCAATGGTGAGGATTCAGGCTGCTTGATTACTGGCCCAGAGTGGGGACCTCGCATATTGGTGAGCAGTGGTGTGGATATTAGTTGAACTTCTGTAGCCAGTAGGCAGTTGTCACTAAAGGTGTGTCCTCTCAGCAGCCACAATGTAAACATTCAGAGTATCATTTTATAATAGTTTTATTTATTTATTTATTTATTTGTTAGTTTAGTTTAGTCAGGGAAAACAGGCAAAGATGTCAGTACAGGATTATGGCAAGCTGACAAAGAACCAGTTGGCAAAGGTCTGTGAAGCCAAAGGACTGGTGTATGCCAAACTCACTAAAGAGGAAATGATTCAGCATTAGTCACAGCTCAGACCAGCAACCAGGAGGATAACCAGTCTAGTGTTGGGAATTTGCAACTCTAAGAAAAAGACAGTTCACCTTTTCCTCAGAGAACTTAAAAACCCGTCTAGAGTTAAAGAGACTTGAACTGGAGGATAAACATTTAGAATTACAATCAACAGAAAGACTGACATTTGGAGGGTGAAGAAAATGAGAGACTGCAGTGTTTGGCGGTCAAAGAAAATGAGAAGCAGCGTCAACATGAGACCGAGATGCTGACTCTTCGCCAGGTCATAGAGGTAACAGGGAAGGGAATAACCTAACCCCAGAATCAATAAAGATCAGTAAATTTATTCTACAATTTACAGAGGGTGATAATTTTGATAGTTTTATTCATATATTTGAAAGGGTTTGTAAACACTATAGTGTTGACCAAGGGCTCTGGGTATGGTTCCTGACCCCCTTACTGCATGGTAAAGTTGTAACTGCTGTTTCTAAATTGTCTGATATTGATTGCTTAAACTATGAAAAAATAAGAAATGTTTAATTGAATGTTTTAAGTTAACACCTGAAGCTGACAGAAAAAAAGTTTTGTGAGCATAGATGTAAGGCATATGAAAGTGTGTGTGATTATATTGCTGAGTCAAGCACTTATTTTCAAAGGTGGGTGAGTGAGTGTCAGGTCACCACTTTTGAAGGGCTGGCAGACCTTTTGTGAGGGAACAAGCCCTTAGCACTTTGCCTGAGGACATATCTTGTTGGCAGACCAAGAGAGTAACTCAGCAAATGAGCTGGGGGAGAAGGGGAATCTCTACTTACCAAGCATGACATCACTGCACAGGAAAGGGATACTCAGCGCTGCACATGGATATAAGGGAACCCATGGTGGGCAGCCTAAACCACCCCAACAGAGGACACCAGTAACAGGGGAAGTCACTAGTTCAGGTACATGGCCAGGATCAAGGTTTAGATATTTGAAATGTAACCAGTGTGGCTATGTATCATACAGATGTCCATGGAGGCAAGGTGAGAAAGAAAAGGTGGGGGAGCCATCAAGTGGGAATAACAGTATGCTAGTGGTAAGTTGTGTGGAGACAGCAGGGGTACCAAACTATTACAAGAGGTTATAGCCTATCTTAGTGGATAGAAAACAGCCACTGCTAAGAGAAACACAGCATCTGATATAACCATTGTGAAGCCTGCAGTGGTTAAAGAGGAACAGTACCTGGTTCAGCAGTCCAGTCCATTCAGAGCTTTAGGAGGGACCCCATTCCAAATGCCTTTCGACAGGGTTCACCTTGACTGGGAGGGTAGAAAAGGGAGAAAGCAAGTAGGTATGTTTGAGGATATCCCTGCAGATGTCTTGATAGGGAATGATTTTGATAGTGCTGTACCTTGTGGCATGCAGTTACATGCAGTCAGGCTTGGAGACAAGCATGTGGTTCAGGTAGTCTGGGGAGACCCAGACAGACACCACACCTGAAGCCACGGCTGGTGAGGTGGCTATTTCAGGGAGGGACATACCCTGTAGCAATGAGCCTGAAGATGAATCACAGCTGCAGCTAGATACTAATGTTTCATTGGATGGAGTGACTGCAAGGGTAGAAGTGAGTGGTAGTACCCAGGCTGACAGTGAGGCACTACTCTCAGAGGATACCAGACTTCCTGTGGAAGGAGAGCTGGGAGGAGTCACAAAAGTAGAGCTGAGACAGGCTCAGTTCTCAAACCCTAAATTACAAGGCTTGAGGGAGGTATCTAAGGCAGTGCCAGATGGATCCCCGAGGGGGGGCTATAGGGTGAGGTAATACAGCAGTTGCTAGTGTCTAGAGCCTACCATTTGGCACTTCTAGCCATAGCCCATGACATTTCTTTTGCAGGTCATATGGGCATAAAGCATACAAAGAAATATTTTATGCAAAACTTTTATTGGCGTGGGATTACAAGGGATGTAACAGGGCACTGCAAGACCTGTGAGCAGTGCCAAAAGTGGGCAAGGCAGGGGACAAAGTCAAAGCTCCTTTGATGCCTTTGCCTGTGATTAAGAAGCCAGTGTAGAGGGTAGCTATAGTTATTGTGGGGCCTCTTAGTACCCCAAGTTCCACAGGGAAGAAGTATATCCTGGTGTTAGTAGATTATGCTACTAGATACCTTGAGGTAGTGGCTCTGTCCTCCATTGAGGCAGAGAAGATGGCAAATTCTTTGTTAGAGATTTTTAGCAGGGTAGGTTTCCCAAGAGAAATACTGACTGACAGAGGTGGCAATTTCATGTCAGACCTACTGGCTTGCCTGTGGGAGCACTGTAGGTTGAAGCACCTAAAGACCACCCCCAGACTAATGGTCTTCTGGAGAGGATAAACTCTACACTAAAGACCATGATATGGGCATTTGCAGACCAGTTTAAGAGAGAGTGGGACAAATATTTGTCCCATTTGTTTACTTACAGAAAGGTACCCAAGGAATCCACAGGTTTTTCACCCATTGAATTGCTGTTTGGGCATAGGGTGAGGGGGCCTTTAGATTTGATTTGTGATGAGTGGGAGAGTGAGTGCAAATCCCCCAATGAGTCTGTTGTGGCATATGTCCTAAACCTCAGGACAAGGCTTAGGAAGCTCATGGGCATGGCCCAGGAGAACCTGGTAGGAGCCCAACAGCAGAAAAGGGTCTGGTATGACAGCAGTGCTCAAGCCTGAGAGTATGCTGTGGGACAGCAGGTGATGGTTCTTATTCCTGTCAGACACAATAAGCTGCAGGCAGCTTGGGAGGGACCCTTCAAAGTGGTAAAGAAGGTCAGTAATGTTAACTACATGGTAGAACTGCTAGGCAGGAATCAGTGGCCCAATCTGTGCCATGTTAACATAATGAAACCTTACCATGATAGGGAGGACCTGGTGATATGTATTTATAGTAGGAGGCAGGGGTAGTCTGAGGGGGATCTATGGCTACAGCGAGCCAGCCAGCAAAATGCCAAGTTACTATGGTGGAGCCTAGGTTTGCAGGCATATGATATGAGCACCATAATGAGTTTAGCAATGTCAATGCAGATGGGCTGTCAAGACAGGGTATGGATTAATGTATTCCCAGATAGGCTCATTCCTCTCAAGCAATGTTTCTCAACAGTCACTTGAAAACTAGCTTCAGTATTCAAAGGGGGGAAGAGATGTGACAGTGTGAGGTATTGCCAGCTATGCCAGGAGAAGGAGGGCAGTGGATGTGTAACATATGCCAGCATGGCTATCTGGAATTTAGTTAAAAATGACATGTTATTTGAATATCAAACTGATTTGTACATATGCGTGTGTTGAAAATGGATTTGTAAACTTGCTTGTGTTCAAAATATACCAACATTGGGTCCTGACTTTGTTGCAACGGAATTAAATATATATATGTTAGCAGAGGATACTGGAAGAGAAGAGGTAAAGCTCAGCTCTAGCTCACTTTGGAAAATAGTAAGAAATTAAATTACTGAGCCTAGACCATAAAGATGTTATCTCACAGTTTTGAATGAAGCCAGAGACACAATATCTGTAAGAAGCATGGTTTGTTAGTCTCTGTAGGAGGAGTAGACATTTGTAATTGTTTTATGACTTCCAAAAGCTGTACCAGATCTTAGCAATGCTCTTGTATGTCCATTATTGACATGTAGGTGCTAAATCCTTGAAGTTTCTATCAGTGGGGGGTTGCATGGGAACTAGAAGTCAGATGACCAGATGTATATGATGTCATTCTGTACAGAAATAATGTTTTAATATTAGGTGAGACAGAAGTCTCAGGGCAGTCTGTTTCGGGTTACCTGACATAGAACAATCCCTCCTCTATTTCATCTTGCCTTGCTCTATTAAGTAAGTAGGAACAGTAATTCTCTATATTAGTCAGGAAAATATAGTGAGACTAGTTAAGTATTGTTTTTCTGTATGAATCTTTCCAACTGTGTTATTTTTAATATTTCCTGTAATTGAAACTCTAGTGTTTACTGTAAATAGATGTTTCATATTTTCATGTTCTTTTATTATTTATTATTAAATATATTTAAACTTGTCACTGTTGCTGTTCATTTAGAGAATATTTTAACCTTTCAGAGTACTTATATCATTGGTGACCCTGTGGCCACTCCTGAAGCCTGTCTGTTTGGTCAACATTACCATTTGCATTAGTATTAGTTTCACTCAGTATAATTGGGTACCCTTGCAAGAGCCTTATGTAGCTGGCTTTGTAATGTCTGGTGTCAGTTATAACTACCTTATAGTCTGGGCAGAAGGGGGCACAGCAAGTAAATCTGTGCCAGCCTTTCCCAGGTGTGTGTGTGTGTGTGTGTGTGTGTGTGTGTGTGTGTGTGTGTGTGTGTGTGTGTGTGTGTGTGTGTGTGTGTGTGCGTGTGTGTGTGTGTGTGTGTGTGTGTATGTGTGTGTGTGAAAATCAAATCTCACTGTATGTGTGTGTGTGTCAGCTACTGGGAGCAGGGACATGAAGCAATGGTTTCACAGAGTGTGCTGGAGGACAAGAACACGGCATCCATGGGACCTGACAACATCCCAGGCTGCTTTCTACATGAACTACAGAATGAACTGGCACCCCACCTAAGCACCATGTTCAATCATAGCCTCACCTCAGGCTTTGTGCCCACTGAATGGTGCACAGCAACGATTATCCCACTCCACAAAGGGAGAGCCACCACGGACCCCGGGAACTACTGCCCCATTAGCTTAACGAGCCTGGTCTACAAGGCCTTAGAATGTATCATCATGGAACTTATAAACAAAGACATTGGTAATCTCCAAACTCTGGACCCCACCCAGTTTGAGTTTGTAAAAGGCAGATCATGTCTCCTAAACCTGATTGACTTATTTGAAGCAGTGACCAAAGCCATAGACGAGGGTAAGGTGGGTCACACAGCCTATCTTGATCTCGCCAATGCTTTTGACACCACCCCCCACTCTGGAATTATAGATAAACTCACTAAACTAGGTATAAATCCATGTGTCACAAGATGGGTTGCTAACTGGCTCACTGACAGAACCCACACTGTGAAAGTAGCAGACTCCAAATTCGACTTCAGACCAGTGACAAGTGGAGTACCACAGGGTTCAGTCCTGGGCCCTCTCCTGTTCCGTATCTACTTTTCTGAAGTACAGGCTAACACAAAAGGTCTTTGGCTAATGGAGTTCGCAGATGACTGCAAACTAGGAACCATAATTGAAACTCCTAACATTGTGGACATCCTCCAAAAGGGTCTCACTGAGACAGATGCCTGGTGTCAAAGGCATAGCCTCAGGTTCAATGCCAAAAAGTACATTGTCATCCCCTTTGGTAAAAACTCTGTACCCATGAGCTACCACATAGGTGGTAGTCTACTTAACACCGAAAGTGTGATAAGAGACCTTGGGACACAGGTGGATAGTAGTCTCTCCTTTGATAATCACATCACCACAGTAGTCAGGAAATCCTTCTACATGGCACACCTCATCATAAGAGGTTTCTCATCCAGGAAAAAAGAGGTCATTGTTCCCCTCTACTCATCACTCATTAGACCCATTATAGAGTACAACGCCCCTTTTGGTATGTACCTCACAAGACATCTACAACAACTGGAAAGGCCACAGAAATACCTCACAAAGAGGATTACTGGCCTCAAACAGATGCCCTACACAGACTGTCTCAAAAAACTCCAGCTTTACTCTGTCGCATATCGCCTACTCAGAGGCGATCTCTGCCTAACATACAAAGCTATGTCAAACCCAGAGCTGTTGGACATGCTCCACTTAAAGAAATCCCAATCCCAATGAGCTACACACTCTAGGGACCTAAACCATTTCACCACAATAAACAGAACATGCTGGAGGGATAGATTCCTGCCCCAGAGACTTCCCATACTCTGGAACAAACTACCTATCTATATCAAACAAAGCTCCTCATTAGCACTCCTCAAGAAAAATCTTGATGATTGGATGAGAAATAGGAAATTCACCCCAAGGATCACCTCTGTGGCTCTGCTCGACAGAGGCACAGGAAAATTATTTTCTTGGGTGGCAAAAGCCAGAGAACCTTTTTGGCTAGGCTTGTATAGGCCCTAGGGCTGATAACCTGGTACTTACCTATGAACCTATGAACTTAAGACTTAACTCTATAGCTCTGCTTGTGGGGAGACTTATTGAGGCCCTGGAAGGAGACCAATATAAAGAATTCCAGACCCTGGGCTAACTGTATATCCTGTGTGCTCTTAAAGGAAATTGTGCTTGATGCAGAGAGGGCTGCATCTGGAATAATGAGTGTATCCATTTATATTTCAAGTGAACGTCCCTCTCCAGTGTCAGTGGTGAGGATTCAGGCCCCTTGATAACTGGCCTTGAGTGGGGATATCAGAACTATGTTCAGCATGAAACAACACTGGGCAGATATTCCCTAACCCCATCACCAGCATCACAACTGATCAGCAGACAAAGCTTAGCAAGAGTATATAGCGGTGGTATAAGCAGAACCTAAACACAGGTAATAAGCCCATGCTAGTGACATAGAAAGACTTTGTGGATGAAATGAAAGCAAAAGTTAAATGGGAAATGAACAAGATTCTAATTTACCCAGCACAAGCAACACAGCAGGTGTCACCAACAGGGTGCCATGCATTTAGTCAAAATGAAGATAGTTGCTTCTAACTTTGTTCTGCATTACATCAAACTTATTTAGTTGATGTACGTAGAATAAAATAAAAATGGATCATATTCATGTGTGTTTAGATTTGTGTTTATTTGTGTAAATATGTGCATGTGTGTGAGCATGTGGGTGTGTAAATGAATAGGTGTCTATGAAGTGGAGAGGTATAATGGTGCAAACGTTTGACCACCAGCACATACCTGACCCCTATGAAGTGGCGAGCTTTGCATACTTGTTGAATTGCTTGGTGTTAGTATGAGATCTCAATAAGCAGAGTAAGGAGTTTTCCATTATTTCTCACTGCTGTGCAATCTCAGAGGGAGCATATTTAATTTGCAGGGGGTGTTGGGAGCACTAATTAGAATTAGTGAAATATGGCATTTCAATATAGACTCTACATACACCAGAGGTAATAGGACACCAGTGGAGGACAATTCTCTTTCAAAGGGGCAAAATGAAACTGTTGTCAGAGGGTTATATGCTCCACCTTGAAGAGATGGTGTACACAAGAAAGTACTGGGAAAGTAAAACATGCACAAGGAGAGAAATAACAGTAGCTGGACACAAAATATGAAGAACTAATCCACAGTACAGTATGCCAGCATGCCCCAACCCAAAAAAGGCACCTGTCACCAAAAAAACCCAGTCAAGCAACAAGCTGCATGCTCCAATGATTTGCCATTGCAAATCATACAGAATATCAAGTGCATACACTGAGAGCAATATTATGCAGGCACAGCTTTCTGTATTCCGTTTTAGATGAAAGATTGCCTGTACTAGGCAGAAAACAAGAGAGGACAACACTGAGTATCCTGCAACAATAGCAATATGACAGTACAGCAGTAATGTAAATTTGATCTGGGACCCTCCTCCCAGTCTAGTGTCATTACCTCATTCTACCCAGTACAGGGAGAACATCTGAGAAAGTCAATCAGCTTAGTTTCTGCTACTCCTTTCTCTCTTTCCACTTAAAAAAAAATCTGCTTTTACTGTATTTGTGTTTCTTCCTTCTTTATTTTGCTTTTGCTTCATCTTAAAAGTACAAAATTTTATTTATTACTGCTCGGAGTAACTCATTCTAAGCCTTTTAGTTTAAGCACTTGGGCTTCAAACCAGTTGTTTTACATTAAGAAGGCTTGTGGTCTGCACTGTAGTGGCAGAACAGGTAGCTTACATCCTTCTAAGTTGGGAACTGCTGATTGAGGGCTCAGTGTCTGTTATTCTAAAAGTGTATTAATTCTGGTTTAAGCACTTGGGCTTCAGGCCAGTTATTTTACATTAAGAGGGTTTGTGGTCTGCACTCTTGTGGGAGGAGAGGTTGGACTCTGCCCTTCTGAGCTGGGAATTTCTGGTTAAAGGCTTATAGTGCCTGCATATTTGAACTGCTTCTTACTGAAATTGGTACACCTTGTTTGCTGTAGCATAGACTAGATCCAGGCCTGCTGAATCTAGCTTTGTTTGTATAACTTGAGCACTAATCCAGGCATTCTTTAAAGTATTCAATTGCATTTATTACTGCTTGGTAATAACTTGATTAAAGTGTAGCTATCATTCTAAGTCTTTTGGATTAAGCACTTGGGCTTCAGACCAGTTGTTTTACATTAGGAAGGTTTGTGGCCTGCACTGTGGTGGCAGGACTGGTAGCTTACATCCTTCTAAGTTGGAAACTGCTGATTGAGGGCTCAGTGTCTGTTATTCTAAAAGTGTATTAGTTCTGGTTTAAGCACTTGGGCTTCAGGCCAGTTATTTTACATTAAGAAGGTTCATGGTCTGCAATCTTGTGGGAGGAGAGGCTGGACTCTGCCCTTCTGAGCTGGGAATTTCTGGTTAAAGGCTTATAGTGCCTGCATATTTGAAATGTTTCTTACTGAAATTGGTACACCTTGTTTGCTGTAGCATAGACTAGATCCAGGCCTGCTGAATCTAGCTTTGTTTGTATGCTTGTTGTTTGTTTGCTTGTTATTTCCCTGAAATGCTAATTCCACCTAAAACATGACTTTTCAGCGCTTCTGTGGATCCCTAGTGATATCTGCATTGCTTACTGTACTTATTTCCTTGTTTCACTTGAAAGAAAGTTACTGTTTGTCGTTTTTGCATTTAAGTTACCTGTAACACATTGCATTTAAGTTACCTGGCACTTGCTCATTAAGTCAGCACTAAAAAATTAAAAGCACTACACCCTCACAAACTCCCCTTGAGTACCTTGTTCCCCATTGGCCCTTTTTTTCAATTATAAAGGAATTCCCAATACTATTCTAGCATGTCCAAAGGTCAGTTGTCAATCTCCTCTCTGGTCCAGGTGGTGAATCTGGGAATTTTGAGGCAATGTTACAACTGCCTCATGTACACAGACAACCCTCTCCTCCTTCCAACAAATTCCAACACATGTGAGAGATGCAACCATATAGCCAAACTGGAGGCTAAGCTCTCTCAACTCAGTACTGGCGTAACCAGTCAGGAGGAGAAGGAAACCACACTCACTACAATTCCAGTCTCACATAGACCTACCACGACAGCAAACCAAACACATAAACACACAAAAACATACTCGGAGGCTCTAAATAAAAATCTGCCTACGCAGCAGAGACCTCCAAAGCAGACACCCAAGCAACCGCTACCCCAAAAAAAAACACGTGAAACACATAGCTCACAAAGCCAGTGTGCCGAACAGTCACAGCCCTTAAGGCTAAACAACACACCTGATACACTTGTAATAGGTGACTCTATCATCAGGCACACTGACGTCCCGCTCACCAGGCTGAAAAAGGAGAAGGTCACGGTGAGCTGCCTGTCGGGCGCTAGGATCCGCCACATAACACATGCACTCAGGTCACTCCAAGGCAAGTACAAATATGACTCAGTCTTTGTCCATGCTGGTGTGAATGACCTGAGACGTACCTCCCTGGACTACATGAAAAGAGACATAGAGGAGCTCTCTGAGCATGTAGCCCAGGCCGGTATGACCCTGACCTTGAGTAGCATCTTACCCTCACCAAGAATGATGCCACAGTATGAAGACAAGATGATCAATTTCAACAATTGGCTTAAGTATTGGTGTCATTCAAAGGGGATCCAATGCCTGTCAGCCTGGGATGACATGCTCGACAAGCCACGATGCTTCGCTAGGGACGGCTTGCACCTGTCACCCCTGGGCTTTCGGATATTGACAAAGGCTCTTGCTACCCCCATAGTGCCTTTTTTAGGCAAGGCTCAAAAGACAAACCCAACTCCATAGGTATCACAAGGGATAAGAAACTAAAAGTAATGCTACTCAACGCCAGAAGTCTAAATCTCAAGATGCACACACTCGAAACTCTCCTTAGCATGGAGAACATTGATATCTGTGCAGTAACAGAAACCTGGTTCAAGGCTCCCGAGAGCACCCCAGCACTACCAGGTTATATCTCATACCATGCTTTTCAGCCCCAAAACTTGGACCGAACCACAAAAGGAGGGGGAGTATCAATATTCGTCAAAGATACCCACACCTCCAGGTTGGTGGCACAGCACGAAGCATCAGAGACTATCCATGTGCAACTAACAGTGGGTAAAACTGCCTTCCAGTTAATAGCCTGCTACAGACCACCCTCCCAAACCCAGGAACCCCACTCGGCCTTCCTGAGAACACTGGAAAATATGAAGGTCTCTCCAAACACCATTGTATTGGGTGACTTCAACTACCCAAACATAGACTGGGAGCATTACTCTAGCTCCAACACCCTAGCCCAAAGGTTCCTAGAATTTATAAACTCAAATGCTATGGAACAACTTGTTACCACTCCCACAAGAGGGGAAAACATACTGGACCTGATCATCACCAACATGGGAACTCTATGCTCCAGACCAGAAGTGTATCCCTCACTGGTAAGATCAGACCATAAACTAATCTCACTGGATATTTACATCCCGACCCCACCCCCTGCCAAGAAAACCACAGTGAAAAGCAAATTTCTCACTCCTCAAAGCCGAGGTGGAATCCTTCAAAGCCCCCGGGCCTGTGGAAAATATGGCCCAGACCACAGAATCCTTTATAAACGCATTCTATGAACACCTTCAGGAATGCATGGATCATGCAATCCCAAATAAAACCAAGACCCAATCCTCCAAAGGCAGACATCCTGTCTGGTGGACCCCAGCCATAAACATAGTATACAATAGAAGGAGGAAGCTAATACATGATAGAGCAAAATCCCAAAAAGGGAAGGCATCTCTGTTCAGTATTAGCAAAAAACTACGGGCACTCATAAAATAGTCTAAGGCCAGCTTTGAGAGAAAAATTGCACAGGACACTAAGGATAATCACAAGGCTTTCTTTAGTTATGTTAGGAACCTGGGTGGGAATTCCCAGATATGCTCAGAATTAGTCCAAAATGACAAAAAATACACCGAACCCACAGACATTGCCAATATCCTAGTTGACAGGTTCAGCGCAAACTCCCCCCCCCCACCAAAAGGATGAATAACTATCTCAGCAGAGTGCTGCCCCCCTGACATTTCAGATGCTCAGGTAAGAGCCGCCCTCTCCAAAGCAAAAAACACAGCATCAATGGGACCAGACGGTGTCCCGCACTGCGTCCCACATGAACTCCAAGAAGAGCTAAACCCAAACATAAAACTACTGTTCAGTCTCAGCCTTACTACAGGATATGTATCCAAAGAGTGGCGTACAGCAACAGTGGTCCCTCTCCACAAAGGTGGTGCCTCAACGGATCCTGGAAACTATCACCCCATAAGCCTGACTAGCTTGGTCTGCAAAGCTATGGAAAGCATCATCATGGACCTCATAAATAAAGATATTGGGGACCTACAGACACTGGATCCTACCCAGTTTGGCTTTGTTAAGGGCAGATCCTGCCTCTTAAACCTGGTTGATTTCTTTGAAACAGTCACCAAGGCCATTGACGAGGGAAAGGTGATCCACACAGCCTACCTGGACCTCGCAAAAGCCTTCGATACAATACCCCACTCAGGCGTTATAGATAAGCTCACCAGCTTAAATATAAACCTCTGTGTCACTAGATGGGTTGCAAACTGGCTCAAGGACAGAACCCACATGGTTAGAATTGCTGGAGCCATGTCAGACTCCAAACCAGTTACAAGTGGCGTCCCACAAGGCTCAGCCCTGGGACCTCTCTTGTTCGGTATATATTTCTCAGAGGTACAGTCAAACATGAAGGACTGTGGCTGACCAAGTTCACAGATGACTGCAAACTGGGCTCCATAATTGACTCTCCAGCCGACATAATCATCCTCCAAAAGGGCCTCATAGAATCAGACAACTGGTGCCAGAGCCATGGCCCCAAGCTAAACGCCAAAAATTGTATAGTCATCCCCTTTGGCAAAAACAAAGTGCCCACAAATTACCACATAGGTGGTAATCCATTAAGTACAGAAGAAGTAATTAGAGACCTGGGGACCCAAGTTGATAGCAATCTCTCATTTGACAACCACATGGCCAAAGTGGTTAGAAAAACATTTTATATAGCCCACCTAATCATGAAGGGATTCACATCTAGATCAGGGGAGGTCATCGTGCCTCTTTACTCATCCCTCATCAGGCCCATAATTGAGTACAATGCCCCTTTTGGGATGTACCTTACCAGACACCTGCAGCAACTGGAAAGACCCCAAAAGTACCTCACCAAGAGGATCAAAGGGCTCAAACAGATGCCATATGCTTCAGCTCCAGCTCTACTCAGTGGCATACCGCCTGCTCAGAGGCGATCTGTGCCTGAAGTATAAAGCCATGTCCAACCCGGAATTGATGGACATGCTGCACCTCAGAAAATTAAAATCCCATCGAACTACGCTCTTGAGAGTCTTGAACCTCAGCACTGAAATAAATAGGACATGCTGGAGGGACAGATTCATAACCCAGAGGCTCCCTTCACTCTGGAATAAAATCCCAGTCCAGGTTAGGCAGAGTCCCTCATTGACTCTCTTCAAGTGGAATCTTGATGAGTGGATGGGAGATCGTAGGTTTACCTGGGGTATCACTTCTGTGTCACTGTTAGACAGAGGCACAGTATACTAACCTCGAAAAAGGGCATAGCAAAATTAATTTAAAATGGGTGGCGAAAGCCAAACACACTCTGGCTAGGATTATAAATGCCCTAGGGCAGATAGCCTAGTATGAACCTATGAACCTATAATCATTAAAGAGCAAAACATTCATTATGGATGCCATGAACTACCCAAGAAAAGGCTGAACCCTCCTTTTAGCCGTGCAGCCAACCTATGCAACACAGGGATATCATTTGGATATGGTACGTTCTCTACCAACACTATGGTGTGACACTGTCTGTACACGCCCCATAGCCGCATTGTAGCCATCAGCAGCTACTAGGTGATACCCTTTTATAATGTTTAATGGACAGACAACACCTGATTAACTACAACACTATGTGCAGTGTGCTGAAGGAAGTTGTTAAAGCAAATGGGTTACATCTGGTTACTACATATATCAACAGATTTCAATAAGACCACAATAAGGTCTATCTAAAATACAATCCAGATTTTTTTATCTGGGACAGGTCACATGGCAGCAAATCCAGAAACACCACTTGGCTCCAGAGTATGGCAATAATTCTGGGCAGGCCTCCAACTAAGGATGTTACAAACTTTGGCATTTCTGTCACCAGAAGATGTCCAAGGGTTTTATGACACTGACACTACTACACCATGCAGTGTACAGGAGATCCTGAGGTTTATGAAGTATAACTATATGAAGGGATGTCCCCATAAGGGTGGAAACCAGCCCAGCAGGTCCAAAGTTTTGCCTCTCTTTTCCCACTAGAACATTCAGGACCTGGAGGGACACAACATGGCAAGGACACACAATTTCATGGAGGGCTGGCACGGGTGCCTATGAGTTCTTCTTGGACACTCAGCTATCTTACTGCAGCAGCAGAATATGCCAAGGATATCACAAGTGACAGGCAGAAAGCTCTTTTGTGAGGAAATAACCAAACACAAAGGATGAAGGACCTGCATATCAGACAACATCTTCTACATGCTGTGGCTTATTACTACAGCCTATAGTATGTAATCATTACATTACCAATCCTATCATAGCAATATTAGTAAAGTCTGTCACTCTTCTTTGCTCATTTTATATGTTATGGAACCCATAATCATATTAATTTGCATGCAGTACTATGCTGTCTCCCTCTACCACTATCTGTACTTTGTCCTGTGTCTTGCTGTGAACAGTGTGTTGGACTCCCTGGAGACTCTGAGGCAGTCCTGAATTGTTGCAGTACCCTGGTTTTCTTCTGTAAACTACAGTATATGCTTCACAGTTATGTCTCCATGACATTATATCCCTGCAGCTGCTGCCACTCAATGTTATTGTGTTCAACAAGAAATCAAGCAGCAATATACCTGGATTCTTTATATTTGTTGCTGGAATATGAATATTAAAAAGAAGTGGGTTATATCTCTGCTCCAAGCATGATTCGTGTCATGACTCAGCTTTGGGGGTAGGATGCAGTCCTGGTGTACCATCCTTCCAATAATGCATAAAATTTAGTTTAATTTACTTCTTTAGAAGTAGGTTCACTGGCCATTAAAACAATGCAGTGTTTCATCTGCCTAAGCTATAGTGGATGTAAAAGTCCTATGGCACTTACAAAGAAAAAAAATGAGAGAATTTCTCAAGTGCACTTAATCATTATGAATAGCCACTTGGGTTTTCTATTAAAGTAGGCAACAGCCATAGTGGAATTAACACAGCCATCAAATGTAAATAAATAGGTGACTTGTTTTTTTATATATGTCTTGTCGTGCACAACAGTTTGGTTAAATGGTGTGATTTTTCAGTAGTAACAGTTTTAACATAGGAATTTTTATTGGTTAAAAGATGATGACATGTTTTAAAGAGTGTTTAATTAAGAATTATTTGATGTTTTCCAGAGACTGGAGTTTGAATGTTTTGGACAAAAATGATTCTTCTGGTTTTATTCAAGATACTTGTTAATAAATATTGGTACTTAATAAGCTCTAGCTGGTGTTGAATAGTACTTTTTATTCTCTTTAGTGTGTCAGTAATAGCAAGAATGACACAGCTCAGCACCTCTGGCTTCAGTATGATTTCTGCCCACTTTTGGATTGGCATTGCTCTTTGTTAATGCTCTTCATTTGATAATATAATCTGTTGCAGCTATAAAAGGACATACTGGACACAGTGACTTAGCACTGTGTTTTTGACTGACTTTAAGCAGAAATGAATTTATTATTGTAAAATCTCTTAAGGAGTTAAATACAGATCACCCTTTTCCAGTTGATTTCTAGTACCCAGTCCATACTTGCAAAGGTCCGTAGGATCAAGGCACCTTCCTAATTAACAAGTAATTAAAATATAATAAAATACACATTATTACTCTGGACAGCTCTAGGAAAAGGTATGTTCCAGCTAAGCACATATGTAATTATAAACAGACCACTCTTTTCCAGTTGATCTCTAGTACTGAGTTCATACTTAAGAAGATCTACAAAATCAGTGCACCTCCCAATTAACTAATAACTATAATAATAATATAGACATTATTACTCTAGGTAGATCTAGAAAAAGGTATAACCCATCTCCCACAACAGTTTAGAACTGAGACCACTGGCTTCAGTTTCACTGAAGTACACACTTCCATCCTGTTCTGTATGGACATCCAGTATCATTTTGCTATCAAGGTCAGGTCTGAACTTATTGATTTCAGTAGACCCACAGCCCTCTTTGTACCACTGATGGAAGCAAGTTACCAGCCTTGGCTAATACTTCTTGGCAAAACTATACCAGGCCTAATGCAAGATTCTCCTTCAGGGCAATCTCCTCTGGTGAAATTCAACTGAACGTGAAGCTTTGTATTTCTGCCATCATTATCATCCCTTTTTGAGATGGGGATATGTGAACTTAATTATTTCTCCCTATTAGCGGTATCTTCCCACATGTAAATGGGTTATTGGTGAGGGAGCAGGATCACTCTACACCACTGATGACAACAGACCAATTAGGGTTCTCCATCAATGGTGGGGAAATCATGGAGCACCCAAAGAATAACTTACCCTTTCTAATTTTAGGAAAAGTGAAGTCATTGTCATGGTACTGTGTGGGACTACTGGGGTGGAATGGGAATATTGACAGTAAGATGCCACTAGAATTAGACCATTCATTCTGGTCATCTAAAAAGCCAAAAAGCTCCACTTATTTTATTAAATGACAGATTTTTGGTCCCTTCCCCCCAAACAAAAAGAAAAGAAAATTTATTACTTCAACATTTTCATCTTATAAAACCCTTATCTTTTCTATAATACCCTTCTTCCAATCAAGTCTAAGGACTTCATCTTTGATGTAATCACTGCCCTGGGTTACCCCAATATTGAAAAATTTAGTCTAAAAAGAAATTATGCAACAATAGTAAGTCACCAACTACCCTTTTATTCAAATCAAATTCTTAACTCAAGATGCAAAACCTGAATAGTTCTAATGATTGCCAAATCCACCTACTATAATGCTTAGCAACAATATCTACTAATGATCCCCAAAAGCCTATTGGTCTGAAAAATAAATTCTAGGTCATTCAAACAGTGATCAGTTAAACCCAATTAAAGATGTTGACAATAAAACCCTGCCCAAATCTCAAAAAATAAACCTCCCTAAAACTCAAAAAATCACACAGTTTTAATTAATCTTTAGTCTCATCTTAACCTTTACCTCCTCATTGTCACTCAAGTTTTTTCCCTCTTTTTATTAATCAACATTTTGATCTCAGTTTCTATTTTAAAGCCTCTTCTCCTAATTCTACATTTTTACTTCTTCAAATTTAGACAGTATTGTTCTCCCTAATTTACTTTACCTTTCTTTACCCAATATTTGTCATCATATATTACTCAACCCTCATTTACATTTTGACCCCTCTCATTCTTTCTCTCTCTCTCTCTGACTCTCTCTCCAAACTGTTATCATTCCACACAATTGAAAATCTGCTGTGATCACTCCCTTATCAAACTTGCTAACTTACATGAGTACTACAGAGCTATCACTTATATACTCCATTAGCAAAAATGCTTGAGAAACTCAACTACAGACAAATTCTTGCATACATCCAGACAATGTTTTAAAAGAAATAGGGAATGGTTGGTTGATATGTGTTATCTTTGTTGATTTAAACAGAAGATGTGTTATTGTACTTCATACTTTTTTTGCTACAATATCTCAACAATACAGGATTTTAAAAATTAAATAATCCCTGACTCTATGCTTTTCTATCAAAAAATACCACTTTAGGCTCATTTTTAAAATTCTTTCTCCCACAAAGCTTAATTACACACAGGAGCACCATATCAGTTTCCCATGGTGTCATCCTCTATTTTTGCTCATCAAAAGCATTCTTCTGATCTGCCCCAATTCCACTCTATATCAGTTTTTCGAATAGTTTATTCAGTGAATGACTATTTGTCGAACCCACTTAAGCTAAACGTCATTTTAGCGAACGATTATTTCAGCAAATTTTTTTCACAGGAAAAAATAGTGGGCCACCTACCAACTGTAACAATCACTATACATTTTAAAACTCAACAAAGTGGTGGGCTTCACCCCCCCCAATTTGGGGGGGGGCTGTGCCCCCCACACACCTCTAACTAAATATACCAACTCCAAGACTGGACTACAGTGGAGATAAGGGCAAATTCCTGATGATGGCCAACAACTTCCTTTCCCTGTGAAAAAATTCACTGAAACGATCATTTGCTAAAATGACGTTTTGCTTAAGTGAGTTCAACAAATAGTCATTTGTTGAATAGCGTCTGATAAAGTTACACAGACCCAACATAACTCATAATCACACTATATACATATGATGTTCTCCTCCTTAAAGGCAATAGTTGATTTCAAGATTTACAACCTGATATCCAAGATGAATTCCATAAAATTGTATACTGATTTCCTACAAATAAAATTATCTTAAAATTCTGTTATACTGAATCTCTGGTATTTAAGGACAGGACAGATAGTGTTTTTCTCCCTCCTTACAAATAGATGACCATCACAGTTACTCGTTTTCATCTGCAGAATTATACATATACGTAGATATTATTTGTTATTATTGACCAATACTTTGTTTTCAAATCCATACTGACATGACCATTAGTAAAGTACTAACAGACTAGCTTGCTTCTCATTTTCCTAATCTACTCACCTCTATATCATGTAAATCTAAAGCCAAAAAATAGCTCATCTGTTTTTTTTTTCCATAGGAAATACCAAAATGTATGCTATTACTACAAAAACACTGAACTAAATATGTCACTTCATAAACTTTTCAGACTCCAAAATATACAACTGTTTTTTTTTTTTCTTTTTTCTGAACTGTATGAAATTGCTACCCCGTCACCAAATCATCCATCATTCTTTTTCTGTAATGTTATAACAAGATATTTCAAATAACTATCTGCTCTCTTCCTGCTCATAAATAAAGTATCACTTTTCCCTGTTATTCTTTATGTGACCAGCAAGCAGGTACAATTATACATCCATACTTTCTACACTTTCCGACGCCACAGTGGTACGGCGGTAGCATTGTTACCTCACAGCAAGAGGTTCTCCCGTTCGATTCTTGGCTTGGCTTTGGAGTACCTTCTGTGTGGAGTCTGCATGTCCTCCCTGCGGTTGGGTAGCGTTCGAAAGACATGCGTGCGTAAATGGGCGTGCCTTAGTTGAAGGATGAGCGTCGAGCTGGCACCTTGGCATTTCGTAAAAATCTACTGCCAATCATTAGCAGACCGGAGTTCCGCTGTGGTGACCCCCTTACCAGGAAAAGCCGAAAGATAAACAAAAACAACTTTCTACACTTTCTGCAACTGAAAATCCTTTCACAAACTTGCAGCACTAATACAGAATTCACTTCCTCCAGACCTCAGAAACTTTCCAAGCTTTCCTCTCTTTAGAGAATCCTATAAAACTGTCTCCCTCAAAATGTTTTTTGCTAGCCCTTTTGGGATATTGGTTAACTCTAGTTCCTTCTCATCTTAAATACTACATTTTAACTGCATGAAGTAGAACAATTTCTTTAAACACAGTATGACCTTTAACAGACATGTGAAATTCATGTTTTTTATAATGTACACTTTCTGAAAGCTGATTTAACTTGTAAATCTATTCTGTAGCTTTTGTTAAATATTTGTAATGTACAGCTGCCTTAATAAATATTGTAAAATGTGTGTTGTTTACCTCTGTATCAGGTTATAGTTAAAAAGGGGTCAAATATCAAAATAAATAAAACTTGCTTTTTAGCGAACATCTGTACATAAAATCACATGAGTTTTCTTTCTCCTTTTCTTAAAGACCCATGAAAGAGTAAAGTTGTAAGTGTAAACCCTGTGTCTCTGTTCTCAGTTGTGGTTCTTTTATGCTTATTCTAGATAAATTTCTAAGAGTAAATGTAAGACCATGTAAGCGTTTTATCTATATATATATATATATATATATATATATATATATATATATTTTTTTTTTTTTTTTTTTTTGGTCACCTGTCATAGCTGAACATCAGCTGACTGGCTGCTTTCCTATTGCTTCTGTCCTTTTCCTTAAAGCATTTGATGGGAAAGAAGGGGACTGGGGATAGTGACACCTGACTAGTGTTATCCTCAGTTGTGTCTATCATTAGTAGTCAGGAAGAAGGGCATGGATCTGAGCTGGAAACTTCATATATTCTGGTAAGAAGGCTTTGTGATTTATAAGCTGGTTGTGCAATGATGTATGGCCTGATAAGATGGACCCAACCTTAGTCCTAGACCAGCCACGCTTCCTCAGCCTACTCACATCTCCAATCTAGTGATCACTGCGAATCTCAACTTCCACCAGGACTTCACAAGACATCCGTCCCATCGATTTGCACCCACTTCTCTTCAGGATGAACATGTCCATCCACCATGACATTTGTAAGAAGAATGTGAAGAAAATAATCAAACTTGGGACAGCTGTGCCATAGTCAGGGATTTATCCCTCCACTCCATGTTAGCTGGCTTTGCATGATTGTATAAATGTAGGTATAAATATATATGAATCCATATTATTGTTAATGCCTCTGTCTCAGTTTGCGTCTTTTCTCTGTAACATGAAATTCTGCTTTCAATGACTATTGGATTATAAGTAATTATATGCTTGATACAGCATTTCAACTAATCTAATAGGACAAGTATTTACTGTTAGCTGAACTTCTTTAGTGGGATCAGAGTAAGTGATTATCTGATTATGTATACATTCCTAACTTTCTCAGTGCTTGGTCATCATCTTCCTTTATACTCAAGGTGCTGATTTCTTAGTAAAGCACAACAGTGGCATCTATTAAAGGAAATAAGTTTGTTATGAACCAAGACTTGTTCTTACAGCAGTGGGTTTTTTGGAGTGCTTCCTTCTTGCATACAGTAATAGGCTTTGTTTAAAAATATAAATCAATAAAATTGTGAATTTTAAGAAAAGGTTAAAGAAAACAATTTTTCTTTGTTTAGTGTCAGTCTGCTTTTCTTAAGTCTTTGAAATACTATTTTGATAATGATTGGACTGTGTTTTCATAAATACATCTGTTTCATTGCTGAAATTCCTTAAAGGGATTAACTGAAGTACTTTCTTAGGGTATTTTGCGAATTTCAGCTTCTGAGTTTACACCAGAAATGAACAGTTTATATGTTTTGAAGCCCTGGTGGTGCAGCGGTTAGTATTGTCGCCTCACAGCAAGAGGTTCTCCCGTTCGATTCTTGGCTAGAGCGCCTTCTGTGTGGAGTCTGCATGTCCTCCCCATGGTCGAGTGACATTAAAGACATGCAGGTAGGTGCATGCATGAATGGGCTGACTTTTCTTGAAGGCTGGTCATCGGGCTGGCAACTCGCCACCATAAAAATCCACTGCAAATTATTAGCGGGCGGGAGTTCCGCTGTGGCAACCGCTAACCAGGAAAAGCCGAAAACCAGTTTTATATGTTTTAGCCCAAGTCATGTATAATGAACTATTTATATCTTTTAGCCCAATGTATGCATGTTGTAGAGCATGCCTGTTGAAATGCTGAGGACAGTTATACTGATACTCCAAAAGGTGGGATTGGCTTATATCAAAGTATTCTCCTGTCTCTGAAGTACAGAGATCTTACAGTTAAAAAAACGGTAAAGGTAGAATTTATGTGGGGCTACTGACTCTCCCAAAACCAGGTGCATGGGAGCTTTACTCTCCTTCAAAATGCTTTAGTGGTGCTACAGTGAGTTTCCAATATTGCTGTTCTTTTCAAATCAGAGTTTATTTTTCAATGCAGTGGGACTCACAAATGCAGGTCTCACATCTCTGAGAGGCAACATTATAAATATTGTATTTCTATTCTCTTGATGTAAATCCATCTGGTTGTATTCTGTTATATGAACAGGTTTACTGAACACTGTAGCCCCATTCAAATCTAAAATGATGCTATCCACAGCTTGTGTGTAAACTTTATCTTTACAAGATAACCCCCCCCCCCAAGTGTAGAAATCTTCTAACATCAATAAAGTCTGATATAACTGACAAAAAAAGATTATGTCTTACTTTGAGGTACTGAGACAACCTAAATAAAAAGTGTAGGAACTCAACAAATCAGACAAGGGACATTGTGTTAAAATAACTATAACTTAAAAACTAAACATTGAATAATGATGCTTGCTGTATTAAAATAAAGATGGCAACCAGATTGTCTAAAAAGAATGTAACTGCAATCACCAGCTTTTATTCACAACTGCACGTCTATCTACAAACGTTTGCACACTACATAAGTTAAAATAATTTTTACATTCCTTTTTGGAACACTTCATTGAAACTTAAGGTAATATAAACTCCAGTCACAGTGCACTTCTCTAAGGTGTCAAACCAATCATAGGCCTAGATTTTGTGGTTAAATAGGTTCCTCAACATATTATCATTTTTTGTTCTTGTGACTAACTGTAGGCTTGCACTCACCATACTTTTCACCAGTGAGAGTTTTTATTTACAGAATGCTGGTCTCAAGGCAACTCCGTGACTTAGAGTGATAAAGCCATGGCTACGACCCAGATGGCCCATGTTTGATTAGTGTATTAGTGTATTAGCTTCCTAAATTCCTGGCAGAGAGGAGAGTGGAGAGAGGAGAGGATTGATGAGGGTTTGCCTGTTTGCCTGTCTTGGTTGGGGTGAATACAGAGAAGATGTGCAAGTATAAGCAGAGCTGTTGCTATGATCCTGGAGTCTCAGAATGGAAACTGTGCCAGGTAAGTGGGTAGATCTAGGAACAAGCTTGATTTTGGTTCCAATGAGGGTAGCTCTCATAGATTATGCCTCATTACAGATGGACCTTCCTGAGTGATTCTAACAAATTTGGAACAGGGCTATAACACTGAGCTGAAAACCCTACCTCTGCAACCAGCTATGGGGACCTCACTTACATGTGCCCTCCTCACATGCAAACTCACACTGTCAGTCTAAAGTGATCATAGATGCATATAAATGATGAAGCAATGAGGTCTCATGGTTACATGGGAGAGCACTGTGCTTTCAAGTAGAAGAAGGAACCTAACCTGACAAACAGTAGCCATGTCAAAGAAAAGCTGGTCTTTGTTGAGGTACTCAGAACCTTCCTTCAGATATAAGTTGCATCTTTGGCATTGGCTGATAGGTAGCCTTTGCTGTTAGGTCATTTGAACACTCAAAGATTCAAGTGCTACAATGCAGGGCTTGTAGCTGCCTACTGGAAGAGGGAAGAGGTGTGCAGAGCTTATCCTGCATAAATGATCTTTTAAGTGTTTTCAAAACTTGTGCTAATTTGTTCCACATAAATTTTGATATAGCAACAACTGAAAAATTGTCCAATAACCAAATTATCTGCCAAAAATATAAGGTGTTGTTAAATCTGATAAAAACGTCCAAATCAGGTGACTTTCAGCAATCACTGTATTAGAGCATAAAAACAATAAAAACAATAAAAGTTAACCACTTTCATCCTTTTCAAATCAGGGACTTCCTAAGAACTAAAACACTTCCATAAGAATCTCATTAAATAACCCCACCTTGGTCACTTGTCACAGTTTCATTCATTTCATTGGATACAGCCACAATAAGTTAGTATATAAGATGTTTTAGTTCCAAAATAAAAATAAAAAATAGGTGTCATGTTTTAAATACCTTAATTTCAACACACTTGCCAAGGAAAGAGTATAATTTAAACCTGGTAGAAAATTGGCAGTAAACCTTAATTGCCACCAGAGTTCCCTGACCACTAAAAACTCTTCCCAAGGAACATCTCTTGGGGCAGATTGTATCCATTCCAAAACAAAAAACAAGAATGATTAGAAAATGCTAAAACATGCCTAGTAAGAGCAGTGTTAGTTTTCTTCTTCAAAATATCAAAATTGTGTGCATATATACATTCTCGCAAACTATGTTTAGCTCTCCCTGTATAAAACGTATTACAGTTGCAATGTATACTAGCCCTTTGGTAGCACAATTGGGGTAACATTTAATAACCAATGTCTCCTTCTAAAATATACCCAGATTGGTCACATACATTACACTTGTAGCAACCATATCTTGTATTCCTAATTGTCAAAGCAAGTTTGAGACCCCCCCAACATTTTATTTGATATTTATTCCTTTCCTGAAACTCACTTTTGGGGTACTCTGCACAGTCTTACTAAAATCAGTATTAGGATAACCTCTCCTCAAGAGCATATTCTTTAATGCGTCTGTTTCCTAAAAAATTCTACATCCTCAGATATCATTTGTGCCAAATGGACCATTTGTCCATTTATCAAGGATTTTTTCTCAAAATATGGATGACAGCTACAGAAATGTAAAAAGGAATTTGAGTAAGTGGGTTTCCCATAAAGTACAGATGGAGTTATGGAGTAAATAATAAATCCCCTTATTGCCACCTTGGCAGTTGCCATTGAGTGCATAAACCATCTCCATGGCTTCTTCAGTGACATCCCTACCAATTGGCTCTCACCCTCATTCATTTTACTTGTTTATTTATTAATGTTTCTGAATTAGGTAGTGGACTGATCCACAAGGACTAATTTCAGCCACTGTCTGTGAAACACAAAAGTAAGTAATAGTAAAGGAACTAAGTAAGGGTATAATAAAAAGCATTCAAGATAAAAGAGTACTTACCAATGCAAAGCAGAATGATAGCTACTTACAATTTTAGGAGAAGTGAAAAAGTGAGTCAAACAGTAGCAGATGACAACCAAGTGGTAGAGGAATGAAGAAGCTCCAGAAATATAGGAGGGAGTTGAAGCCTGGCAGGCAGAGAGAGGAAAAAAAAACATTGTCAAAATAGTTCAGAACTGTCACTTGTTACATACTGAGTTGAATGAAAATAACACAGAGTTCAAAAATAAATTCCATGTATCTATTCTCTACTGTACAGTATTTACAACTAGCTAATCGTGGACATTAGTAGCAAACACACCTTCACTGCTGTCAAACTAATATATTCACTTTACATTATTTCTTCAGCTTATCTTAGTGAGGGAAGCTGGACTGACCAAAATATTCCAGCTTCTCCTAGAGGATGCTCCAGAGTACCCAAGTCAACCAACAGATATAATCCTTCCAGAGAAACCTAAGTCTGTAAAACAAAAAACAATTTGAGAGACATTCTAGGTGAATCTCCAGAGTTCATTTATAGCAGGGGTGTCAATTTAAAAGGTTTATTGGAAAGTGAAGTGGACACTAGGGTTCACAAGATGTCAAAAATGAGTAAGTGCGGTTTTTGCAGTGTATGTAAATTTATAAATGATGGGCCATATGTTATGATTAATAATTACAGGAGAACGATTAGATGTCCTGGTTTTTGTAACTGCAATATGAATATGGTGGTTTATTTTGCCACATGTATGAGCTGTCCCACATTTTACACAGGGAAGACTATACGAAAATTAAGGCTATGTATCTTAGAGCATGTAAGGGACATCAAAAATAAGAAATTGGTGAGTTCATTGTATACACAGTCTAAAGTGTCAGAATTTAAAAAAAAATAGTTTTTTGTGATTGATCGAGTTCTTCAAAATGAAAAAGGGGGGTGACTGTAAGATTTTATTGGAAGCAAAAGAGTGTTTATGGCAGTTGAGATTGGATGCCTCTAACCCCCTGGGAATTAATTAATATATTTCCATATCTAGTATTCTAAAACATCGATCTCATTTTATTTAATTTAATTTTAATGTGTTTTTTTATTATATGTAGTTATTTAGGGTTATACATCACATAAAAGTTTTTATAAATGTATTTATAGGTATTTTTATATTGTAGATGGTGCTATGTAATTGTTTTTAAACATTTAAATAATTAATGTATTGAATTATTTGATTGGACAGTATTACGTGATGGGTGATGTTGCAATTGTATTAAAAGGATGAATTGTGTTGTATACTTTACTCTGTTGATGCCCAGTGGATGTTAATGGGTGAAAGCGCTAAGTCACTTTATGTTTTTTCTTCAACACTTCAATAAACGGTGAACGGTTCTGGGAATGGTCGGTTATTTTTGTTTTACTGGTTTGACTACTGAAACCTACGTCTGTCACTGGACTACACCTAAGACATCTGTAATAGAAGGCACAAACAGAAATATTTAAAAGATACCTGCACCACCAAATTTAGCTTTTCTTACTCTGACAAAGTAGGAACTCTACTTCAAGTCTCCTCAGACAGTCTATCTCCTCTTGTACAACACTGACCAAGTCCAGTGATCATATATAAAAATTTCATCCAGCTGATAGTACACACCGTCTCATCCATTTGGTCACTATATACACATAATAACTATAGGAGAAAATGGGGGTGTAGCCTAACTAATAAACCAAGGGTTTTACCTTGGAACTCAGTTCCCACTTTACCCCCCTAGGTCAATTCAGCATCTGCAAGATAGGGCTATCACTCTAATCCATTTATCAGTATCATACGTAGACTTAAATTCACTCATGAATAGGACCGCAAATTGTTACATTTTCTGCACTAATGGCAGCTACCTCACCTCCACCTGAAGAGAGAAATTCATGATTTTCTTTGAAAATAACATAGCCTCAGATTTGGAGACACTGCTTTTCATTCAGCCACTTCACATACACAAGCAAATCAGTTAGTTTTGTACTGGAAGTCCTGGTTAGATGAGTCCAAAAGGACAAAATCATTTAAAAATAACAAAAGTGCCACCTCTAAGTACTCAAAATCAGAAAACCCAATCAGACACTTACCCATGCAGCTCTAGCTGCATTTAGATATTCTACCCCACAAAGCAGGGAATAGTAGTGGCAAGCAATATGCTTAAGTAGTAGAGCCTGATATCCACATTGAACAAATGTGACTTAATGTTTACAATGCAGGGAAAACTCTTCTTGTATTTAAAGAGGGACTAGGGCCTCTGCAACAGTAGGGTCAGGTCCCCAAGTTCATGCATGACAAGTTGCATATGATGGTACAGCCGGTCATAAGCTTTCTGTGGGTCTGTAACACAGCTGTAAACTGGTGTAGCAAACCTCACAGATTGTGTAAGGCTAAAGAGCTAGTTCCTTGTTGCTTGGCCTGGGAAGAATCCACGTGAATCCTCCTACATCCATGATATGCATATCAGCAAAGCCCCACTCAATGCTGGAATATGCTTTTTCAGACAGGATGAGAATTTCACTATAGCTGGAACATAACATCTGGTTCTTTCTTAAAACTGTGGACCCTGTCATTAAAGTTGTGGATCAGCATCTAGTTTGCCAGTCCACAGATACTGTCTCTGGTTTTCATATAGTACTGAAGCAGCACATAAGCCATCCTACCTCAACCATTTTTAACTTCAGCATTTCCAGTTGTATCACATCCATCCTTGCAAATGTACTACTTGAGAGGTCACTGGCCACTGCAGGGACTTAACCTATAATGATAGACCCCAGCTCAATAGCTATTTCCGTCACTGCATTCTTATAGGAAGGCATGTCCATCACCTTAAGGAGTTCCCCTAAGCTTTCCTCCTACCACCTTAAAGTCTCCCAAGTACTGGGAGCACATCCCCGTCCTTGACTAACACAATACGAGTGAGGAGCCACTATGTAGTTTGGTGCTTTTGGTGGTTTACCAGAACCTGTTTGACACCAAGCAATATGTTTTCTTCATGGTATTGCTAATCTCTCTCCATTACCCTTCTATTTTGGTAACCACTGCCACTGTAGCTTTCTTTATTTACCACTTCTGTCATATGAATCAGGAGATCATTCTAAAAACAATGACAGATGAAGTAATTTTACATAGAAGACTTTACCAAATGTTCTCAACAGACACTCACTACATATTATGGATCTCCCATCTCTCTCCATGTGATGTAATATCTATTAAATCCAACTGAACACCATGTGATGATCATTTGACAGCTCTGGTCTTATATCTGATGACATGATGACAATAAACTGTCACTGACCTAGGTGCTCTAGTATAAAGTACACTTATGAACCACTTAGTCATACATCATGCTTATTATGTGCAATCTGTGACTTACATCGAAGTTCTAAGACAATATGGCAATCAGCTTCATATCTTGGATGCTATCTTCCCAGTAACACCTCTCCAAATATCTCCATCATTTCGATTGTGGACGCTGAAGTCTCCCACTGAGACTGCAAATCCAGTAGGTATCATCCTTATGAACACTTTATTCACTTTCTTCATGGAGACTAAACATTTTCTGTGATGCTTGGTGCAGAAATGCAAACAACTGTCAAGCTTCCTCCTCTGTCACTTATAGCCACATTGAGACAACATCTCTTCCAGAGGAAAAGCTGCAGCTGCAGGCACCATTCTTGACCACTGTAATTTCATTCTTTCATCTGAGTGAATTCAGAGTGCTATAATGCACTATAATGCACTGAATTCTGTAGTTTAGTTGATGTCTTACTAATGCTGAAACCTTAGGTTACACTTTTGTTTTTTTTAATCTGGTACCATACCAAATTAAATTATTTGCTAGAGATAAACTATGCTGCATTGACTATATCTTTATAATGTAACATCATACTTAGCAAGCCAAGCTTTTATTAAATTTGGATGACTTCTGTTGTAAATCCATGATGCCTTTTGTCCTGTTTCTCAGAAGCATCCCAAAGATTCTGTAATTCTTTCCTTCATCTATAATTCCATCTTTTTTCTCTACAATTGAGACCAAACATCCATCTTCCTTCTAGTTTCCATTTGAGTAATTGGGAAATAACATCTAATTTATCTTAGTCATAAGGGAATTTATCTTTTTTCTTTGGTTAAATTGAATTATATATGTTCATTTATTAGGTCATATGTTGTTACTAGGCATCCAGTCCAGTAGATCTGAGAGGAGCTTAGACCAACTTCCCAACTGCCTCAGAACAGTAACATTTTAATGCCTTGATCAAATTCAAACAGTAGGTGAATGAAGGCTAAGAGAATCAAACCTTGGAGTACAGAAAACAGCTCTGTGTTTGCTGCCAGACCAGACAATGACCAAAGGTCAAGACTGAAATCCAGAAGTTGTGAGTAAGGCTGCCCCATTTTAGTAATAAAGAAGAAGCCTATTTATATAAATGAAATGAATTGAAAGGGGGATTATTTTCATTGTAATATTGCTAAATTAAATGAATGTAACTGCAGCCTACTTGCAATACTCAGTGGTGATGGAATGTAATCCCATGAGCCAAGGCTCTGACTCTTGCTCACCAGTCTATTACTAGAAAAATGGACTAGTTGTCACACATTATCCTTTTGATCTCTGGGTATCTTTACAAAAGTTAAAATCACACTATTCAGTTTCTCTTTCCTTTGGTAAATGTAGGAACTTCTGAAATTGTGTAAAAATAATCTTTGTGATTCATATAAGGATGTATTCTCCCTTGCCTTTAGGTCCTTAATAGGATCAAAAATACGCCTGATAGTCCCATTTTATATCCCCCTCCGCTCAAGAAAATCTCTGTGGAGATCCTGCAGGTTCTTTAGAAAATTAGCGGTTTCTCTGGACACATGAGCAATTTGCATACCCTGTGACTTCATTACATTATGCTTAGTCATTTACCGGTGCATGCTGTTGCCACGATGCAGTACGTTTACCTGGATGGATTTGCAAAATAAATCATTGCAAAGTTCTTGTGACTGTGTGTGCATAGAAACAGTGAGATCCAGAAAACTAACCTTTTGGTAATCATGACGAGTAGTAAATTTTTTTTTAAAAAATCAGTCAATTGTGCAATGTGTACAAAGAAATTCTGAAGAGCTTCCACTGACCCTTCCCATGCAATAAAAGCTCAGGTAACATTTAATGAGGCACCTGAACTCTAGTTATAGACTGTTTCACTCTCCAACTTAGCTAATGCCATACTAGCTGTGCTAGGAGCCATAGATGCTGCCATTGCAATTCTATATTTCTGTTTGTAAATATTGCTGTTAAATCCCCAAAAATTTGCTGCTAAGTACCAAATGCAGTAAAATAGAAATCAAGCTAATCTCACCTGGGAGGGGATAAAGTTTCCTTCATTATGGAATCGATCAGTAACAAGAACTGATTTAATTAACTCAGAAAAACAAAATGAGTTGCTCCTCTAGCCAAGGTTATAATATGATATTCCAGAAAAAAATGTTGCTTCTATAGTAATGGTCCTGAAGATTCTTGTGATGCTTGAGAACCCCAAAAAATCTAGGTAGCTTAGGATGGGCTATTGCTAGGAAGTCATGAAGTCTTCCATTGATATGGACTTCTTCATAAAGCTCTTGCAGTGTCATGTATGTTCACTAAAGATGGCCTGCACTTCTCATTTGAAGGATTTGCATACTGGCTAAACTCTTTGCTACCCCCTAGTGCCTTTTTTAAGCAGAGTCCAGCTGACGGATATTCCCGTACTGCTAACAAATTAGTCCTAAAACTGGATCACATTAAGGTCGGTGTCCTTAATGTCTGATCTTGAGGCACTCCTGCATTTGGAAATCATCCATGTCTGCATAGTTACTGAAACTTGGATTAAATGTATAAAGAAAGCACTCCATTTATACCAGGGGTTTTGTGCTGTTATGCCTACAAGCCTAATGAGAACTATGATGGAATATCTGTATTTGCCATGGAACGTATTACCTCCAGGGAGATCCCCAAGGACTCATGAAGTGAACTCATTAAACTGTAGATCTTAACAAGTAGGATTAATTATCAACTAATAGCTTGTTAATGAACACCTTGTTTGTCCCCTGGCAACCATGTAAGATTCCTCAGTGATCAAATAGTCTCTTTATTATCAAAAACTCCCTTAATATGGGTGACTTTAACTACTCTTCAATCAACTGTGACACCTATACCTTCGATGTAGGATATGTCCAAAACTTTCTACAGTTAATAAATAAAAATTCCCTTCAGCAACTGGTAAATAAACTTATTAGACGGGACATCATTCTTGACTTGATTCTTACCAATATGGCACTACTCCTCTGGTATCTCCTTCCCCAAGGTTGGCTGACTATAAACCTATGACCTTTTCCTTTAAACTCCTAGAACCTCTTATAGTAAACTGACAATGAATTTCAGGACTACAAACATGCCAACCTCAACTTACTATGTAATGAAATATCACAATACCCTCATGACTGCACTTCATATGACCTTAGTGCAGCACTAAGCTTCACTCAAGAATTCTCCAGCCATTTAGAAAAAATGCACAGAACTAGCAGTCCCTACCAGAAACAAGTATAGGAAATTCAACCACCCTGGTAGTCCTCCATTATAATTAAGCTATACCACAAAAGAAAGAAACTCGTAAATTATTTAGTAGACCCAAATTCCATCTTCTCAAGGATGATATTAAAAGCATTACAAACAAACTGAAGAACATTATCAGGTCCACTAAAGCAGCCAATGAACTTAGGTTGGCCCCTAAAGTCAAAGGTAATTATAAATCCTTTTTTAATTATGTTAGAAAACTAAAAAACAATACCCTACTTTGCTCATAACTTATTCACAATGGGGCCACCTTTTCCGACCAACTGACATCGTCAATCTCATTGTGAACAAATTTATCGTCAGCTTCACCCCTAAGACTTCTATTCAAAGTCCTGAAATATATGAAACTCTTACACCCCCAATTATATAATTTACTGAAGATATTACCCAAGACCAAAAATACTTCCTCCACAGGAACTGACAATATATATGGTTACTTAATTAATAGTGCTAAACATTCGCTTGCAGACACAGTCTACAAACTGTTTGACTTATGTTTAGCTACTGGTTTTGCTCCTGAAGAGTGGCACAGAGCAGTGGTGATGCTTCTCTGTAAGGGTGGCCTTACAACTGACCTGAGTAATGAGTAATTATAGACATATCAGTCTTACAAGCCTCATAAATAAAGCCATGGAATGTATTATTAATGTCCTTGTAAACTGTAATATAATATCAAGAATCTTATTATACTTGACCACCAACAGTTTTGCTTTGTATAGGGTTGATCTTGTCTATTGAGTCTGACATACTTCTTTGAAAAGGTCACAGAGGTTGTAAATAGTAGCCATGCAGTACACGTGGCGTATCATGATTGGCCAAGGTTCTTCAGGACTGTTTCCCATGTTGACATCATTCAGAAGATAAATACCTCATTAATTAGCCCATATGGGGTAAAGATGGATAGCAAACTGGCTGAAAGACAGAACCCACACAGTGTGAGTTGCAGGTGCCTCATAAGAAAGTATGAAAATGACCAGTGGTGTCCTTCAGGGCTCAGTCCTCAGGCTTCAGCTTTTCAGTACTTACTTCTCAGATATCTAAGCAGAAAGATAAGACTTCTGGCTAACATAGTTTGTGGACAACTGCAAGTTAGGGGTTGCTGTTTAGTCAGCATCTGTCACTCAAACCCTCTTGATATAATAAAATGAGTTCAACCTAAATGTGAAAAAGTGTAGTATCATCAATTTTTTCAGATAACTTATCCCCAAATCATATTGTTTAGACAACAGTCCCTCAGAAAATAAAAATGTAGTCAGGAACCTAGGAATTTGGGTTGGTAACTGCCCCTCTTTTGATGTCATGTCATGTGACAACAAAAATTGATAGAAAACTTTCTAGGGGTATCATCAAGGTCTAAAGAGGTAATCACTGCCTTATACCCAGCATTGATCAGAACCCAAACTCTTCAAACCAAAAAGATCACTGGCTTAGAGTCCCCGAGCCCCCAAGAGAGGCTGGAAGTTGTATCCTTTTATTCAGTGTATTATAGACTTCTTAAGCTAACCTGTTTCTCACTTTCTGTGCCATTACAGACCTGGATTTTTTGATTTCCTGTACCTCTGCAAGTCCAATATCTCTACCAGTACTAGAACCAGAGACCTAAATTTTCACCAACATATAAATAGAATACAGTGGAGGGATAGTTTTATAACCCAGCATCTCCCATACCTATGGAAAAATTCCCTGCCTGTTAAGCAGTACAGCTCACTGGCAAGGTGTAAATGGTCAAAGACTTAGTGACCTTGGAATATCAATGAAATCAAAAAAAAATCAAACATTAAAGGTGTGCATAGAAGGTCACTACAGCTGTCTATGACAGTGTACCGTCTAGGATGTGTATGATGGAATATATTACTATGACTGTTATCTTCTGTACCTTCCTCAGACTCAGTCATCAGAAGTGCATGTATAGGTAGGTAGCTATCATTTAGTGCATGTACAGGTAGCTATCATTTAGTGTGTGTGTATAAGCAGCTATCATTTAGTGCGTGTATAGACAGCTATCATTTACTGCATGTATAGGTAGGTATCAATTAGGAGTAGGGTAGGAAGACATGCTGTGTTTAAACGTCTTACAGCAACAAGTTGAAATATATTGCTGTGTTCTTGTTGTTCCTTAACTTTTATCCCAATCTGTCATCAAAGAGGTGCACAGAGGTTGGCTGTCTTTTGGGTGTAGGAGTGAGGAAGCATCAGCTTGAAATATATCACTGTGATGATTTGTTCCTTTATTTTCTTCCTGATTTAATGTCAGTGAGATATACACAAGGTGACCATCATTGTGTGTGTGTGTGGGGGGGGGGGGGGTGGAAGGCATGCATTATGTCTAGACATGGTTTATGCATCCTTACAACCATATGGGAACTAGTGGTTTGTGAGTTAGTGTAGAGGATTAAGGGTATGAGCTCCCAAAATGCTGCTTTCTGTACTCCAGGGTTTGATTTTGTCATCCTCCATTTATTTACTGTGTGACCCTGAGCAAGTTGCTTAACCAGATACTACTTGATGACAGGAACTTGGGCTAGGCTTCTGAATGGTTTTTGGAATACATGCCTAGTAGCTACCTATGAGCCTATAAAATGTATAAACAACTATATTTCTTCCTTGGAAGAAAAATTAAGATTGAATTTCTTTCCTTGTACATGATTTTGTTCAGGCCATCATCAGATGAAAAGGTTCAATAAAAGGCTTTAAAATGCACCTCAGATGATCTAGAACCAGGCCCCTAGTTTAATTCAGTTATCTCCATCACTGTTATTACAGTACAGTCTTGAACAATTAGGAATGTTGACGAGATACAAGATACAGGAAAGGATGTAAGGAAAAGCTGACAAATAAGATAAAATGTGAGAAAACAAGGAAAATTGTTATCTAGAGTGGGGGAACTAGGGTGTGTCAGGGGTGCATGTTTTTTTTTTCCTTTGACCCTATTTCACCTAAGACTATCCCTGGGTCTATCAGTAGACTGTTTTAATGGTTAACAATACATTCTAGTGATTACTGATTATGCTACTAGATTTTCAGATGTAATGGACGGCGCAATGGTGCAGTGGTAGCATTTTTGCCTCATAGCAAGAGGTTCCCTGGTTCGATTATTGGCTGGAGTGCCTTCTGTGTGGAATCTGCATGTCCTCCCTGCATTCGTGTGGGCTTTCTCCTTATACTCTGGTTTCCTCCCACATTACAAAGACATACATCTAGAGCATTTCTCCCCGGGCCTCTGCTGAAAATTGGCTCCGTTCCAAGTTGGACTTTCCCAGTAAACAAATGTTAAATAAAATATCCCATGAAAACACAATGCTAAATCAATAGCCAAAGAGCTACTGATACATTTCTCAGATCTAAGTTAAATGATCAAACAGATTGATTGTTGAAACCCATATAATTGGCAATTCAGTCCATTGAAAAAAAAATAAAACGCAAACAACACCTGCATATAATACAAAAAATGCTTTTGCAGGTAGACAAGCCCACCTACACCCCCACACCCCCGGCAAATTATATATACTAATTCTGAGATCACACTACAGTGGGGAAAAGGGCACATTTACTAATCCCTACTGTAATGCAATCTCAGTCAGAACAGTTTGACTTACTGAATTGTTGATCATATGGTTTCGGCAATCTATCCATTCCATCATTTGATGGCACCCACTTTTCTGTAAGGTAAGGATACCCAAAGAAATATTCACAGACCAAGGAACCCTATTTATGTCTAGGGAAATGCATCAGCTTTGCCATTTTTTAAAGTAAAACAATTAAGAACTTCAGAAGCATATAAAAGCAAAAACACTATACACGTAGATGGAAGCAAGCAACACAAACGATATATCTACAGCAACCAGTTTATTTGTTTTAGTGCTTTCGTTGGCCTTAAGCCTCAGACTTCATCAAAAACACCATTAAAACACGTTAACATACTTATATACACTTCACCATAGCACATGGTCACATAAACACTCTCCTTCATTGATAAATTAATTAAATTAAATTAAATTAAAATTACCAAAGTAGCAAGTATATAATGTTATATTCTGTAAACCTCCCTACTAATGAAATGACATTTTATTAACAACAAGTTCAAGTGAAAATGAATAAATATGATGATAAATGACCTAAATAAGTTAATAAATAAATAAATATATGAGTAAATACATTTAGTGGATTTGCCAGTTTGGTTAAGCTTATGCAGTAAACCTAAATGAATAGGAATGTGCAAAATTAGATATAAAACTCATACAAGTGACCATAAATTAATACATAAAATGCATGTGCCTAGATGGAACACTAAGCAACCCCTCTTAAACAAAGTAAGCTGTTAAAAAAAAAAAAAATATATATATATATATATATATATATATATATATATATGTAAAGGTATTAATAATGCCATTGGATTGTGAAGGTACTATAAAGGTGGTCACATGTGAAACTCAGATTTTAGTTTCAAAAGGCTAGAAATAGATGTGGGGGGGATTCAGTAATCCTCCGTATAAGACTAACTAAGTCTTACTCGGAGACTGCCTTCTAAGACTATGACGTCAGCGCACCATGCATATTCATGAGGGCATGCTGACTCAACTGGAAGGCTAACACGGAGCGTGTAAGACTGCAGGGGGCATGTTGGACTGCCGAGCAATCCAAATATCCATGCCCCTGCAACCATATAAATGTGAAAATGGCAAGTGCAATGAGCGAGTCCGCTGAAATGTACATATAGCAAACAGTACACATCCCCACATACTAAACCCCTTTGTAATTGTAAAATGTAAACGTTTTATTTTTTTTTTTTATAATTCCCAATATAGCTGCCCATATTTGCGCGGATTTGCGCGGGTGTGACCATTGCTTAGCTACAGTTAGCAATTTCGACATCGAAGAACATAATAAGAAATGTTTATGCAAATTAAGCCAAATAGCAATAGCGTAGTGGTAGAGCCTTCGCACAAAGAGGAGGCATTCCCGTTTCTAGTCCCACCACTCCCCTTTCTATTTTATGTTTTAAATTAGTATATACAATAATTCCTGACATATATGAATGAAATTTTAGTAATAAGCATTGAAATGGCCTATGTATTAGTGAACAAAAATGTATATATAAAAATATAAGAAGGTGAGCAGCATTAAGGATATTGACATATAATTGCCCATAGCTAAGCAGCATTGTACCCAGCGCAATATAGTTGCCCATAGCTAAGCAGCGCTTTACCTTGCACAATATATTTGCCCATAGCTAAGCAGTGCTTTACCTAGTGCAATATAGTTGCCCATAGCTAAGCAGTGCTTTACCTAGCGCAGTAGGTTTGCACGGAGCTGCGCACCGCGCTAACCAGCGCACCGTTGGGCAACGTGGAGCAACGTAGAGCAATGTAGAGCAACCTTGAGCAAAGTCACCTAAACGCAGCCACACCCCCTAGCCTGTCTGGACAGTAGTAAAATAAAAAGCAATGACAAGGCTCAAACCGGGGACACTGTGCACCATAATAAAAGTACTGAACCACTAAGCCATGACAGCTTAGCATAAACATGCACTATTAATATACATATACTTATAAATGGAAGTTTAACCATTGCTAAGCATGTTTGCCGTTAGCTGAGAATTTTCAAAAATGGCCAATCACAAATAAGTGTGAGAAATGAGGCATATTTAAGCTCCATAGGTGGGAATACTCACCATAACTGATTGTAGCTCCCATCTGAAGTCAGAATGGCCGGTGCTGGAGAGGGTACTCGCATTCGAGTGCAATTGTGGGGCATCAAGGAGTCAAAATACATGGTTTGGCTCCTTGTCCACCATCATGAGTCAAGACTCCTGCAGGGCCAGTTTCAAGGGATGGATTACAAAGCGGAGGCTTGGAACTGGTTAGCTCATGATCTCACCAGTGCCACAGGCATCCCTCGGACTGGTAAGCAGGTCTGTCACCACCATGCAAACCTGAAGAGATGGAAGCAGGACCTACTGAACCGATGGATACAGGAGGCCCGTGACATGCAAGATGCCCCACTACTGAGTAGGTAGCCATGGAATGAAGTATGTAAGAAATGCTATTGTAGTCTATATAATGGATAGGTATGTGTCAATATCCCTTCATTTACTTCACAGCTGCAGGTGTCTGTGCCGTAAATCAGCAAGCCTATGCAGATAGGCTGCTAAGGCTGCGCCACCAGGAAGGTTAGTAATTATTCTGCATTTATTGTTATATAAAATAAGTGAGAGAGCCTGAAAAAAAGTGTTGTAGCCCAATAATAAAGCCATAAAATGCCCTGAATAATTTCTCTGCATGTACTGTTATATAAAATAAGTGAGAGAGCCAGAAAAAGAGTGTTGTAACCCATTAATAAAGGTAAAATAAGTCCTGAATAATATCTCTGCATGTACTGTTATATAAAATAAGTGAGTGAGCCTGAAAAAGAGTGTTGTAACCTATTAATAAAGGTATACTACATCTTGAATAAGTCTTCTGCATGCACTGTAATATGAAATAAATGAGAGAGCCTCTAGAAAAGTGTGTAATGTAATTAATAAAGGTATAATACCTGGAGTGTGTCTGTGTCACTTACTTTGAAATGTTGTTGTAGTCTTGCATTATATAAATAGTACTGTTGTATTAAGCGCTGTCAACCCACAGTTGGGCAGTCCCATATAAAGTGGATGAAGGGAGTGCCAGTAGCTGTGAAGCATATATACAGTCCTCAACAGTTGGTTAATGGCTGGCATGCATAGGTAAATCTGGCACACGAGTAGCTTGTTAATGTGTTCCCCAGAAATGTGAGTGTGCTGTTAGAAATTTAGGGGGCTGTAGAAATATAACTGAAAATGTCACGTGAACACATCCAGATATGTAGATATATAAATATAAATAAAATATATAAATACATAGCAGTAACATCTGCATCCTGGACAGTTAGTATGTCAGATATAGGTCAGGTATATAATGAACTAGCCAAACCCATTACACAACCTAATGCATGGTGCCTAGTATAATAATACATGTAGGGGATATACACCTGCAGTCAATAGGAATGTAGTGTAAACTATAAGTACATATAAGATGTTAATGGAGGTATCTTTTTACACCCTAATGTATGCGCATAAACAATGCAATTCCACACCTCAATGGGTATGTCTAATCTCAAAACATTTGTTGGGACATATGTCCTATTGGTCTATAAATATCTGCATTTACTTTGATGCATGTGCCCTGTTCAAACACCACAATCTTGGTGGCCTGTTGCCACCAATCATTCCTGCATGCTGTTGGAATGTCCACTGTCATTCAGTATATGCATGTGTTATGCTTGCTGTTCAACTGTTGGAACCCTGGTGTGTTGGGTTAATGGGAATATTACTGCATGCTGTTACAACTAATTTGGAATGCTGTTGTCTATGTTGTCATTAAATACACCTAAACACAGAACGTATGGGAAGGCCGGTCCCAGCGGACCCACCTGTCCCTCCTCAGCTGGCGATTGCACCTGGCACCAGCAGGTCCGGTGCCCAGCCCGGGCCCCCCTCCTCCATTGGTCCTGTACCACCTTTAGGTGGAAGCACTGCAGGGGATGGGGCTCGTCCTTCCAGTTCAAGCATGGGCGGAGAAGGGCCACCTGTCACCCTCCGAAGGGTCTGGGCTGTGGTGCATAGGGAAATACAGCATTCAGCTGCTGATCCCCTATGCCAGCTCGAGGCAAGAGTGGCGTGACTCACAGGTGAGCCTGACCCTCCTACGCAGCCCCCAGCACAGCCACCCTCCGGGCTGTGAAGGTGCAGTGGTGACTCCCCATGGGTGGGGATCTCAGTTCCACTGTTAAAATCTGTGGGCTCATGGGCTTGCGATTTCCAAACATCCTTCCCCGTCAATTGTGTTCACCCACCCCATGTGTCATATTCCGCCACTGTATGCGTCTTGTTTGTCTTGTCTGTTTACCTCCCCAACCTACCTCCCACAACATACCTACTTCCCCTACTTCACATTCCACTCTTACCTGAAAAAAAAAAAAAGGGCAATCTGCTCCCGCAAAAAAATCACGCCCCATACATAGCTGCCCATTTCACACACATGTGCACTGGACATGTAAACCGATAATTATAATTGGCAGCACAACATACTTTGTTGTCCTCATCTCTCTGTGAGGGGTGGAAGGTTTCAAATTTCACTCCAAATTTCTAACAAATGCACAGCTGTTGCTGGTAAAGAAATGGGCAGTTATGGACCTTCCCTACACCCGTTCTGCACATCCTGAGCTGGTTTCCCTACTGTCTTTCCCTCTTTGTGCCCCCTTTTTCACCACTTTCCTATCTCCCCATTTTCTTTTCTTTCAAAGAAATTAGCGCAGAGGTTAGCAGGAGTAAGCACTTTTAAGCAGTAGTTAGCGGGTGTGTGCGAGTGTGCGCTTGTGTGCTCTTAGCTAAGCATAGCTAAGTGTCACGCAAACTCATGCAAACCCGCTTACAACTGCTTAAAAGTACCTTAGTCACTCTGCATGGCAGGGCCCTTTTTCTTCTGAGCAGCAAAATAAAACACCTTTGTCAGTCTCAAACCTCGGACCTTGGACACACTGCACTGCATGAAGTACCACTAAGCCACAGTAATAAATATATCATGCATTACAATGAGTAAATGTTAAGGGAAAATATGAATGCCATAACACAAATCTTGTTCTGTGGATCTTTACC